>NC_035923.1:1405403-1406078 GCF_000348985.1 Huiozyma naganishii CBS 8797
GTGTACTCTTTCGAAAATTCTGACGCGGGTGTGTGTCTAGGGAATCTCCCAACTCCACCGGGAATAACTACAACATCCTACACCAGAGGGTCGATCACGAAGGCTTCCACCACCACGACAAGATCTACCGTTACTGTGGGCACTGACGGAAACACCACCCCTGTTAACATCGTGGTGGTTGAGACGCCTATTTCCGACAACACGCCTTTGACTGAGACATCGTACACCAGAGGCTCGATCACGAAGGCTTCCACCATCACGACAAGGTCTACCATTACTGTGGGCACTGACGGAAACACCACTCCTGTTAACATTGTGGTGGTTGAGACGCCTATTTCCGACAACACGCCTTTGACTGGAAGTGTTTCCCCAACTGGTAATACCCAGATAATAAGCACCATACCCTCACATGGTTACCATAATATAACAACTGGCGAGGGATCGTCGACGAAAACTCCAAACACAGGCACTGCACCTCCTACCACCGCGAATACGTTGAAAACTACCCAAGAATACACCACACTAACCTCCACGGTTGTTGTGTGTGACTGTTCTGTGAAGTCCTCCAATGGCGTGTATGTTCCTACACACATTACTTTCCCCGTTGGCTCTCCTCCTACGAACGTAGTGGGCAAGTCTTACACAACTACAATTCTTGTCACTTCCCTTCGAAAC
>NC_035923.1:1406098-1410756 GCF_000348985.1 Huiozyma naganishii CBS 8797
AAGATGAGTGTCTGTTGATGGCCAGCAAGAAAGGCATCAGAAATGGCAGTTAGAGATGAGTAGTTTCTTTGCTGTTGTATTGAGACTTGGTAGTATCTGTAATATGTATCAATACTTTATTTGAACGGATCGATTAGACCGGAGTAGGCGAGTAATTGCCAGTTGTTGTTGGATACTGCAATAGTTACCAGTGACGTTTGGTTGGATGACTGGCATAATAATCAGCAGTATCAATGCTGTTCCGTAGACAGAGATAATTCAACCTATAATATTGAGTTTTAATTGAAGTTAGAGCAGCCTCTTTATAACAGTAAATGGAAGTTTAGCAGCGAGGTTCAATTACCATTGGATCAACTTGTCTATCACAATAAATGGAATTTAAGCGGTGAGGTTCCGTTTGATCTACAGTAGGCTGTGTGCACGGGAAGTTTAGCAGTAGGATAGATTAACATTGCTATTTTATCAGTAGGATAGATTAACATTGCTATTTTATTAGTGGCAGCGATGTTCAGTTGGATTTAACTTGCGTTGATTGCCACAATAAATGCATACTTAGCAGTGAGGTTTATTAGGATTACCATACAATGTTTGCCACAGTTAATGGAAAGTATAGCAGCAGTTGGGTATAATCTGTGATGTAGAAATAACCCTTAGAAGAGAGTTTCATTTTAAAGAAGGTTCGTTGCCACAGTTAACTGGTAGGATGGATTACCGTCGTATGTTTTTCATAGTATATCAAAAGTTTAGCAGAGAGGTTCATATTAACGTGCGTTCGTTGCCGCAGTCAATGGAAGCTTAGCAGTAAGATGGATTACCGTCGTAAGTTTGTCAAACTAAATATCGGTAGCGGGGCATCTATCGGTTTTATTGTAAGCAGAGTAAATGAGAGTTTAACCGTCCGTTTCAGCTGGGGATAGTTGAGACCGGTCCACAAAAGTAACCGTCTATTGAAAGAAACTGGCAGTTAAATTCATTTCAGTTGAGTTAACCAGAAGAGGCATCGTAGAGTTTATTTCAGAGGTTTGCCACAAATAGTGGCTGGTATCGCGGAGTAACCAATTGAACGTGTATGACTGTGCAGGGCGCTGGCCAGTTGCCGTTGACATTTGGTTGAGTAGTTTAGCGAATGCCGTTCTTTGCACGTCAATGATTGTGTGACAGTGGGACAGACAGAGTTTAATACCTCGGGGTATCCTTGCGGTGTGTGTTTACCTCCCGCTGGTAATACCTTCTTTGTCCCTGGGCATAGTCTCGTCGCTGTTTAGATGGCTGGCACGGGGTGCTTACAAAACTACTCCTGTCATGAAGCAGACGTGGGTGGGTGGCTTGGGCTAGGCTGGCTTCTCTTGCCTTGTTGCTTCTTCGAGACGGGGAGAGGAGAGTCTTCCATTCGCATTCTCTAAAAAAAAAAAGTATACATAGGGAAGAGTTCACAGTGTGAAGAGAGGGCGATATCGCATGGAGTGTCACCTTCATGACTTCTAATCAAACGGTTATGTTCTCATGCTCACTTCAGCGGGTAGCCGGAGTGTCAGACCTGGAGTCCCGGGAGAGAGGATGTCATGAGATGGGGTGTTGAGACTACGACAGCCGTTGTTTGAAGAGCGTCTTCGACTGGCTAGTGCTGCAGTCTTTTCTGGTTCGGTGACAGACGTTCCATGGGCATCTGTACCGTGGTCTTTATTATTCTGCGTTTCCACTAAGAAGACGGTGCAGGTGACAGCGACGGTTTGCGTTACTTCAGCGATGGAGAAAGGATTATCTGTGACAGAGTTGATGTGGTGGCTGGTACATTTGGGTTTGAGTATGGATTGATCAACAAAGAGTTCATCCAGAGACAGAATCTGTCATCCAGGTTCCATATTTCCTACTGGCCAAAGGTTACGGAGGATGTGTCTTATCCGTTTATATCCAAAGTGAAGTGATCTCAATTACTATATGACGGAGATTATAAGAGGTAAATGCATTGAAGAACAGCAGCATTTACAGTGAGCAACTGAGTCTTTGAGGTGTGTGTTTCTTACTTATGTCTACATCAAGTGACGAGTGTCTGTCGATCACAGAGAAGAGGCATCATACCTTGAAAGTTGATTACTTTCTCTGTTGTATTTGTTAGACGGAGAATCTGGGCTATCTATAATGCAGATATTCTAGAGTGTATCAATACCTTATATAAAAGGTTTAATTAGACTGGGAAATGCATCAGTGCTGGTCATTTAGGGTGGAATGTTGAAGGCAATAGTTGGATGAACTCTGCATTTCTCTCATATTAATTAGCAGCATCAGTGCTCTTAGCTGGATGTTAGATAGTAATGCAACTTCTCGATATTCAGACGAACGCACTGTTAAGGAATGTTCAGACGAAAGAAAAAGAGAAGCGCGTCATAGTTAATCGAGTAAAGGATCTGTTCAGACGAAAAACCAAAATGTTCAGAAGTTTCTTCAGACGGAGGTTCAGACGAAAAGCGAAGGTTCAGAAGTTTTTCAGACGGAGGTTCAGACGAAAATCGAAGGTTCAGAAGTTTCTTCAGACGGAGGTTCAGACGAAAATCGAAAATTCAGAAGTACTGGTCTCAGACGGGAGTTATGATTACAAAGCGATAGGACTTATTAGAAAAGCTGTATCGGCTTCTGTAAACAGAGCTATGTAGTGTACATAATAGTCTCTAGAGATCTCTTTGAATATATCTTATCGCTGAAAAAATATTGTTGTGAAAGCTTCCCCTTTTCAGGTAAGACAAAAAAGTACTTATCTCAAAGATAATTATAAGGTGTGGACCTATAACTTTCCCGGGCCTTGCTGACCGTTTGGGCGGATAGCACACAAACGCGTGATGGGAAGGCAGCTTGCAGCCAGATCCAGGTCCACGCGGAGATTGGATCAATTAGACTGGAGTAGACGAGTAATTGCCAGTTTGTGGTGGAAGTTGCAGTAGTTTCCGAATGTGATCCGGCATTCTGTGTTAAATTCTAGGAGTCCTTCTGTGGGAATATCTGAGTCTTTCGTTCGATCAGGAGTGCTCTGGTTATTCAATTATCGGGTGCGGCATAGTAATGCAACTTCTCGATATTCAGACGAACGCACTGTTAAGGAAATGTTCAGACGAAAGAAAAAGAGAAGCGCGTCATAGTTAATCGAGTAAAGGATCTGTTCAGACGAAAACCAAAATGTTCAGAAGTTTCTTCAGACGGAGGTTCAGACGAAAATCGAAGGTTCAGAAGTTTCTTCAGACGGAGGTTCAGACGAAAATCGAAAATTCAGAAGTACTGGTCTCAGACGGGAGTTATGATTACAAAGCGATAGGACTTATTAGGAAAGCTGTATCGGCTTCTGTAAACAGAGCTATGTAGTGTACATAATAGTCTCTAGAGATCTCTTTGAATATATCTTATCGCTGAAAAATATTGTTGTGAAAGCTTTTCCTTTTCAGGTGAGACAAAAAGTAACTTATCTCAAAGATAATTATAAGGTGTGGACCTATAACTTCCCCGGGCCTTGCTGACCGTTTGGCGGATAGCACACAAACGCGCGGTGGAAAGGCAGCTTGCAGCCAGATCCAGGTCCGCGCGGAGATTGGTAGCAACCCTGGAGTTGGGTGTAAATGGAGACCGCAACGCGAACACCGTTTGCAACCAATCGGTAGAAATCGCTGCAGTCCGTCAGAGATATCCTTCCCGATGTGGTAGCTGTGCGCTACGCGTATTTTTGTTTACTTGATAAGCATACAGAGCTGCCCTTTCGCTTCTCGATGATTCTTTAGTAGCTGATATAGAATATAAACACACAGTTGTTCCTAACACACTAAACACGTACCGGTCCTTCTTGAGCCCTCCAACCCTTTCCGATCTTCAAACTAAATTAATAGCAAACATGTCCAACTACTCTACCTCCGACGACGAGTTCTACAGCTCCGCTTCCCAAGATTCCATGCAAAACTCGAATGCCGAGATCCTGACCCAAGACGACGTCGACTCGTACAACGCCTTGTCCCAGCTAATTCTGTCTCAGCAGGCGGGCCCGGAGCCTTCCGTCACCAAGATCTCCGACCGCTGCTTTGTGATCGATGGCTACATTGTCTTTATCAATGCCAACGGCACCAAGACTCTGCGAATCAAAATGTTCAGCGTGTCATTTCTTCACAAGTTTGAACAGGAGGCACTTTGCCAGCTCGAGACTGTGAACATCGAGGCGCTGTACAATTTGCACACCTGTTCCAGGTTCATTCCCTGCACCTCCTCCAAGCTTTTCGAATTTATGGAGACCAATTCTGTTTATGTGATGGAAACCGCCCACGGGCTACAGCTTGCAACGCGCGAGCAGAAGCCCATGGCAAGAAAACTGGACGTAATCCGGTTTCGTCCCCAGCTGCAAATGTTCAAGTACCTGTACTACGCGCCTGCGCGCAAGCCGATCAGAATTGGAACAAGCCAGGAGTTTGTGCCAATCACTAACACCAGGGAAGTGGGGTTCTACCGCAAGAAGCTCTGCTTGCAAAACCTGGAGTTCAGCGCCTCCGACCGCACGCTTTTGGCAGACTACCTCACCAACGACTCCGAGAAGCGCAGCCGCGTGCTTTCCGTTCTGCTCAAGTATTACAACACTGTGTGTGCCCGTGTGGCCAAGACCGCGTTCACCACTGACCGCAACGGCCATCAGA
>NC_035924.1:0-674 GCF_000348985.1 Huiozyma naganishii CBS 8797
TTAATAGTTAGTCATAAAATACCAATATAATTCAATATAACATATAAGATATTTAGTAATATCAGCGCCCAAAAGGGAAGGAACATAACTACAGAAAAAAAGTACTTACTCGCCATGAAATAGTTTTTGTAAAACAGCTGTGCTCTCAATTATAAACACGGATGCAGGGCAGAAGAAGAGACGGAGTAAGAGAACCGGCATTGCCCATCCCAGCGCACCCGACCAAGCCTTTTTCATAGCACGTACTGTCTGGTTGTCCCTGTCAACACCTGTGCCAGCAATGATAGACTGACCTATGCCCGGGACATAAAAGCATAGGAACGTCCGAGAAGGGCCCACTGGAATCCCCGTCGTCACTGAAGCCCTCTTGTCCCACAGCCCTCCTTGCAATTGCTTAGCCGTTACCGTTTGTCAAGTTGACTCTACGATAAGATTGCTTCTTCAACTCAACAGACTGCCAGCCCTACAGGAACCTACGTTACCTTCAACAGACCGTTAATTTTGTGACCTTAGCTCAACTGTTTCCAGCTGAAACGATTGCATTTACTCTGGCGACAGCAAGGTCCAACTGCTACTGATAATTAGGCGTCGAACTGTAGAAGCCTGCTCTACACTGTGACAGACAACTGACGTTCAATCCGAATAAATGCTCACGACTGGTAATTTGTGGACAA